>NC_000071.6:38798284-38828284 GCF_000001635.26 Mus musculus | reverse complement strand
CACCCCTCGTCTCTCTGCCTTCAGGTTGACAACAGAGGAGGAATGAGCATACAAGAGGCTCGTGTGTGCATGTACAATAAGCACGAGCCTGTGTGAATACTTGTGTGCGAAATCAAGTGAGCCAGAGGAAAAATACCTTTAGATCTTCTTCTAATACCCCAGCCAAAAGCTTCTGCCCAATGCAACAATGTCTTGTGTCTCCTTGGAATTCCTGGAGTTGGAAGTCCGCTCATTGCCTTAGAACTTACACTTACAGATCTTTTGCTTCTATGGTATTCGTTCCAATTTTATTTTTACAGATTTTCGGTATGTGTGTATGTGTGTGTGTGTGTGTGTGTGTGTGTGTGTGTGTGTGTGTGTGTGCGCGCGCATAAGTGTGTCTATGTGTATCTGAGCATCTTGTGTGTTTCTTATGCTTTTTCTTTGGCTCTTTATTTTTCTGTTTCTTTTGTCCTATTCTGGATTATTTGTTTTTATTTTACCTTATTGTTCTTCATCATCACCACTGCCATAATTTATTATTATTATTATTATTATTTTAAATCTACTTATATTCTAGTGAGAAAGAGAAAGGGTATAAAGTTGGGTAGGTAGTGAAGGGGGAGGAGCTAAGGTAGAGGAAACCATAATCAGAATTTATTGCATGAAACAAAAATCTATTTTCAATAAGAGAAAAGAAGAAGCCGCACTGCCGTGCTGTCCCCAGTAACTAAAGGAAAATCACCCGTCCATCCATAAACTGTGGAGGTGTAAAGTGCTTTGTTGAAACTGAGCCCAGACTTTCTCTCTGAGCAGGGCTGGGACTGAATCCCAGTAGCTACTGTGTGAGGTAGAAGAGAAGCGACTTGACAGGGACTTCAGTGCTTATTGTCACCTACATGATGACAGGCACTTCAGTGCTTACTGTCACCTACGTGATGACCATTTCTCCCGTAAAGAATCTGTCTGTGATGAAAGAAATGGTCACCAATTTCAAGCTGTCTCCATGGGATACATGGCGGCCATGAAACTGAAAGTGGGATTGGTAAGAGACCCTGAACTGTAATCTTGAAAATATCTGGATGTGAGTAGCCACCTGGGCCTGTGACTCTTTGGGTTAGTGACATATGTGAAACTATACATTCATGTTCTTTATCCTTCATACAACCTTATAGAATGTCTTTTCTTGTTTTCTTTTCGGTTGTTTATGTTTTTTATTGAAAATGAATTCTGCTTTCAGCCCAACCACAGTTCCCCTTCTTAGACTCCTCCCGGCTTCCCCCCACCTCTGCTCTCCTCCAAATCCACTCCCTGTCTGTTTCCTTTCAGAAAAGAGTGAGCTTCCAAAAGACAACAACCAAACACAACAAAACAAGATACAATAAGACAAGACAAAAGCCCTCATACTGAACTGGGCAAGGCAACTCAATAGGGAAAGGGTCCCAAGAGCCGACAAAACTCAGAGACAGCCCCGCTCCCACTGTTAGAAGTCCCATAAAAACACCAAGCTAACGAGTATAACATATGCATAGAGGACCTGGTGCAGACCCGTGTGGGCACTGTGCTTGCCACTTCAGTCTCTAAGAGCCCATGTGAGCCCTGCTTAGTTGATTCAGTGGGCCATGTTCTCCTGGTGCCCTCCATCCCCTCTGCCTCCTACAATCTTGCCTCCCCCTCTTCTTCCTCAAGCTCCTAGGGGCGGCACCTCCAATTTCTTGTTTTCTTATTTTATTGATAAGTAAATGGAGGCTCCAAGGAGATTTCCCTAGAATGAACTCCTGCCATTAGCTGGGTCCTAGGCTGGGGAGGGGGGGGGGTGTCAGGAGAAGCTGCTTCTCAACCCTCTTAACAGCTCTGACGCAAGCCCTAAAGCTGGTGGCCCCCTCCAGCTAAAAGAGTCCCGTGCATTGGGGCAAAGAATTATTTGCTGTGCCGGTCTGAAAGCATGCTGTGCAAGCCACTTCCCATCACTACAGGAAGGAGCTGGCTGGATGAAAGACTCATAGGACCATGGCAGCTCCCAGAAGCTCAGTAGGCATGAATTGGAAAGGATAGAAATCTGATGTTAGACTCTTATTTGTGTTGGCCATAGATGACTCCATTTACCAGGTCAAGAATATTTTGTACATTTTTATTTATTGAGAATTGGGTGCATTTGATCAAGTCTGTCTCCAATCCCCTTCCTCCTACTTATCCCCTATCCTACAAACCACTATCCCCTCCTGGTTTCACATATTTTTTGTGGTTTTTGTTCTGTTTTTAAAAACATAAAGTCCACTTAGTGCTGCCTGTATGAGTATCATTATAGAGCCATCTGCTGGACCGTAGTAGCCTCTCGGGGGCTGCATCCCTGAAGAAAACTGACAGTCTCAGCAGCTATTAATTGCCAATGACTTTTTAGCTAGGGAGGGACTTCTGACCACCTCCCAATTCATGCTATAATTGTGTCTGACTTATCTTGTTTGGGTCTTGTTCATTTAATCACAGCCTCGGTCTGTGCAACTGTCCCTGCCATGTCTGGAAGTTTTGTTGTCTCTGGCTTTTAAAATCTTTCAGCACACCCCCGTTCTCTGATGGTACCTGAAGCATGGAAGGATGGGGTGAGATACAGTGTCCCATTTAGAGCTGAGTACTCCGCAGTCTCTTAGGTTGACTACTGTGAGTACCTGTTGCAATCGCCAGGAGAAGCTTCTCTGATGAGGGCTGAGAAAGGCATTATCCTTTCCACACAGCAGTTCAAGACCTTGCAGGCAACATTGTCAGGCTGGAGCTAGAGTTCAACTCTCCGAGTGCTTACCTAACATGCAAGGAATCCTAGACTTGATCCCCGGCAACACTTAAACGTCTGGTACCTCTCTCTAATCCCAGCATCTAAGAGATGGAAGCTGTAGGATCAGAATTTAAGGTCGTTCTCACTACATAGTGGGTGTCAAGCCAGCCTAAGCTACATGACACCCTCTCTCAAATGAAAAAGTATCCATTTAAAAGGAATTTTTCAGCAATGGAAGAAGAGCAGCTGGTACAGGTTACATGGTGTCCCCTAAACTCACAATGATGAAGCCTAGACTTCCAGCACCAAAAATCTGTCTGTGTTTGGAAACAGGTAGAGACAGGGCCTTCCCAGAAAGTGGTAATTTAAAATTAGGACTTGGGATAGTCCCTAACAAAAGTGTCCGTATTAAGAGAAGAAACTTGGAATACTGTGGAAGGCCATGTGAAGACACAGAGGTTTGTCAGCGAGCTCTAAACTCACCTTGAACCTGACCTCCAAAATTAAAAGATGGTCAGTTTCTGCTGTTAAAAGTTTCCCATATGGCAGCCCACACAAATGAATGCAGCATTTCTTTGACAAATCTGCCCAGGTAATTTTAACAAGAGACATACCGAAGAACCTTCACTCCACTTTACAAAGGAACAGCAGCTAGCACAGTCCCAAGGTCAGCAGTAACTGCAGGAACAATAAACGCAGACATCCCACTGTTTACGACTAACGTGGTCTTTTCAGTACATTCTCAGGTTATCCTCTTCACGAGGAACAATCATTGTTCTGCTTCAAAGAGGGGCAACTGAAAACTCAGGAAGCAAAGTGGCCTGTTTGAATAGACAAAAACAGTCATTAATAATGCCAGACCACAAATACCAGAGACTTCTTCATAGTGCCTTGAACCCCAAGGCACCACTTCCTCTCATCTGTGTTCACCAGCATTACCTCTGACTGTGTCAACCACGAGGCCCAATTTTCCAAACAGAGATCAAGTAGGCACTGTTTCCCCCACCTGATTTCTTGATGATGCCCCCTTCTCATTCCCTCAAATATCTAGATTTATACAAATCGTGACCTGGTCTCCCTCTCTCTCTATACCACAATCAATAGTAAAAATTCTCTGCAGGTGGTTACACATCCATGCCAGGGCACAGCAGCTGTGAATATGGTAAGGAAATACCTCGCTGTGGTCAGCGTTCTCACAGGCAGCCTGGTGGATGCAAGCACAGCCTCTGTGACATGCGGCCTTATAGGGAACGAGGCACAGTCAGGGCTCAATTCAAGAGACCAGTGTCTTAGCTTGGCCCTGCCACTGGCTTAGAGAGAGAGCTTAAGGTAAATGAGGAAAGTAAGCTAGATAATCCCTAGACCGCGCCAGCCTTCGTTCTCTTGCTAATTCAATAAGCACTCAATAAATACATTTAAAGGATTGCATAAGAGAGCAGCCAGTAGACAAGGGATGATTGGCGTGTCCCAAGAGCTTAACATCTTTTGGAGAGATGGGAAATATGTGTGCCCCCTGATACATCCAAACTATGTACTTAATTTGTTAAGGGTTTTAGGCTTACAGGTGCAGAGGTTCAGTCCATTATCATCAAGGTGGGAGCATGGCAGCATCTAGGCAGGCCTGATGCAGGAGGAGCTAAGAGTTCTACATCTTCATCTGAAGGCTGCTAGGGGAAGACTGACTTCCAGGCAGCTAAGGTGAGGGTCTTAAGCCCATGCCCACAGTGACACACCTACTCCAACAAAGCCACGCCTTCTAATAGTGCCACTCCCTGGGCCAAGCATATACAAATATTATCACATTATCAATGTAAACATCAGCTACTTACCATCTACAGGTTTATTATTCTGTTTGCACAAAGCATGAGTCCAACAGTTCTCTGGGGATAGATCCTATCCACATGGTCATACAGGGATTCTGTGTTGTGTCTTGAGCCCCACTAACTGAAATGGGTATCCTGTGGATAGTTTCACATCCACTGAGTAAAACTATTTTCATGGCCCTGCACAACTTCAGAGAAGTTAGAAAATGTGGGCCAGCCCATGAATCTTCGACCAACAACAAACTCCTCTTCTAAGAGTGTGAGCTGTGATAGACTGTTATTAGAAAAGACACTTGCCTGCAGATGAGAAAGACAGACTTCAAGGGCTGCTTCAAAAATATTCATGTGTTATCTTCATTGCTTCCAGAGAAGGCCCTGAGGTCAGTCTTTGGTGGGCCCTGGGAGATCTTAGTCTACATGGCAACACCTGCCTGCACTGAGCCATTTGGTCTCAACTGCTCTCCTCAGAGTCAAAAGCCATCTAAGCAAGAAGAGGCTGCATGAATAAACACTAGGGAGTTATATTAGCTTGATGATGTGCCATTTTGAGAAACAGTTGAGTTACTAATGTCCTCCTGCACTAAAGCCTTGATGTGGAGGACAAAGAGGCTGAGTGTACCCTCTACTGTCTTTTTCCAATGATGGACATCCTTGTCCCAAAATCCAATTTTGTCCCAGTATCTCCATGCAAGGCTGTAGCCTTCTACCTGCACACCTAGGACCCAGACGTACTCCAAATGCATGGTGGAGGAGCTACCTCCATGGTTAGTACAGCACTGTCCCTTTTATCATGGCTATCTTTCCCTCCCTCCTGCCCAGTGCCATAAGGGCCCCACAGTAATAGTGTTGGCATTTAGGACGTTTCTGCCTGTGTCATTTTCCTAGGATTGCCATAGCAAATAACCAGAAGCTGAGTGGAAATGAATTGTCCTTTGTGTAAATTTAAAGGATGAATTAATAAGGCTGCTAAATTTTTTTCTTTTACTATTCCCCAATAACCACACAGAAAAATAAAATAAAATAAATTCAAAACTGTACCTCAATAACTGGGCAATTAGATGATCTACCTTTACCGCCTATGCTAATCTATCTACCTTCCTGCCCCATCCCATGACACTTGCATATTACTATTGATCTGGCTCTTCGGACCCCTTCTTTATGGCTACAATTCCTCCATGCTGCCACTCATCTGCCTGTCCCCCCTCTCCCTGTCTCTTTCCTCTGCTGACACAGGGAATATGTCCCACCCTATTCTCATATTCTGCTCACCCACTGGACAATCAGTATCTATTGACAAAGCAGAAAATAAATGGTAAGAAATGTTTACACAAACTTGAGACAGTAGATTCTTGGTATAAGCATTACAACTCCATGTCCAGATTGAAACAAGATATGATGGCAGAAAAATCAGCATTTGATTAACCAAAGGGTAAACTTTACACAGCATACAAAACACCATGCCTACAGCTGGGTGGTTCAAAACAACAGCAACTTAATCTCTCATAGTTTTAAGAAGCAAAAGTCTAAATCCTGAGTTATCTACAACTGTATCTCCATAGTCTCTGCCTCTATCGTTGTCTTCATTACTTCATTACTATTGCTGTAATAAAACATTATAACCAAGGCAACTTATAGAAGAAAGATTATTTAAAGCTTACAGTTTCACAGGGTTAGACTCCATCACCATCGTGGGAAGAAGCATGGCTAAACTCAGGAAACTAAAACGGTAGCTGAGAGCTCACATCTGGAGATACAAGCACAAGGCAGAGATAACTGGGAATGGAATGGACTCTGGAAACCTAAAGTCCTGCCCCCAGTGACACACCTCGTCCATCATCCTTCCCAAACAGTTCTGCCAATTAGAGACCAAGTGTTCAAATATGAGTTTATGGGAACCTTTCTCATGCAACATTTATCTTCAGTGTTCTCCTCTCCCTGTGTATCTGGGTTGTAGTTGCTCCTTATAAAGACATCAGTGGACTAAAGGCCAGCATGAATGCAACCGGTGCTTTTGTTACATTGGCAAAGATCCTATTTCCAAATGAGTTTATATTCACAGATATCTGTCAACGGGAAACAATGTATCTTTTTAGAGGACACAATTCAACCTATGACAACAGAGCCTCCTGGAGCGAAATACCCTGTCCCACCTCTGAGTTCTCCTGAGTCACACACTGTACTCCATGACTACAGCATCTGTCTCAGTGTAGAAGTCAGGAGTTTGCACACCTCTCCAGCTCACTTAGAGACCTTGTAGGGACAATGTCTGACATGTCCCTTGCCTCTCTCTCTCTCTCTCTCTCTCTCTCTCTCTCTCTCTCCCTCTCATTCTCTCTCTCTCTCTCTCTCTCTCTCTCTCTCTCTCTCTCTCTCTCAGTATCTCCAGAGACTCACATCCACAGACAAGAAAAAGTATGCAGAGTCTTATACAGTTCTGAGCCCTGCTCATGACACGATGCTGCTCACATGCAGGATGGGTCTTCCCACTTCTATCAACAATCAAGACAATCTCCCACGAGCAACCAGATCTAGACAATTCCTGGGGATGTCCTCCTAGATGATTGTAGGCTGCATTGCAGTTAAAACTGACTGGCATACATCGCCTCCTGAACTCCAGCAGGGGAGTCACGTGAGAGGGTGAAGGAGCAAGGCTTTCTTCTTTTAAGACCTCAGTATCTCCTGTGAAAACCCAATCAAATGTTACATTTTTTTTTTGCCACCATTCCTTTTGGTGACTTTCATTAATATGAACCAGAAGGGAAAAGTCCAGGCTTTCTCCAGGTGGTCTGCACAGGGAGAAAGCACAAATACCCCAGGAGGTAGAGCAATGATGGGCATCTCTCAGAAGCACAGCTTGACTGGGGGACATCAGCCCACAGAAGTGCCTCTGCGGAGCGGTTGGCAGGTCGAAGGAATCAGAATAATTAGCAGCACAACTTTCCAAAAGCCGCCCCAGCCAAGTGTGGACTCCAGGCTGCAGGGTTCTTCTCTCCTGAGATCCAGTGTGGAGAGGTAAAGAGCATGAAAGCTTGAGTTGCTGGAGAACTGACAGGCAAATGTGGTAAACAGAGCTAATTAACGTCAACTTCATTCCCCCAGATGACAGCGAGCTGAGTGCACACAGCAGGCTGACTAGGAACCAGTGGGGTCTCCTGGCCTGCCCACTGACCCAGGGCTAACATGCGGGACATCTCCCAAAGTGACCATCAGATGTTTCTTTCTATACCTAAAGTTTCCTGTGGACCTATTTTTGGGCGAGAGGGGTAAAAATTCAGTTGTCTTCTCTTAGCATCTCCTCAATGTCCCCTCTCTTCCACGAGCCTTTACTGACAATTCTGGTGACCTCTGTTCTTCTTCTCTGAGCTCTGACACCCTTAAGAAACTAGCAGTGGCCAGAAGAAGAGTGATGCGTGAGGTTCAGTGGCAGGGCTCAGGGTGAGTCTGTGAGTTTGGACACTGCTCTAGCTCCATGATCTTCCGTAGATGACTTCAGACCACCCTGGGTCTCGTTGCCGTTCGCTATAAAATGACAGTTCTAATTTTGACCACATTAGTTGTTAGAACTGTTTGTGGAAACTCCTCTCATTGTGGACTGAATGAGAGGCAAAGATGATGGTGGTGGACAGAGGCCTGTAGTTTGAATTCAGATTGCCTCATAGAAAGTTTGATTTCCAGTGTACTGATATTTGTAGGCAATGGGTCTTTAAGAGAAAGGTCTAGTGAAAGACGATTATGGATTGATCTCTCAGGATAGATCAAGTCTCACAGGAGCAGAGTAGCTCACAATAGACCCTTTCCTTCCATTCTCTGTTGTGTGTATGAGATCTCTCTCTCTCTCTCTCTCTCTCTCTCTCTGTGTGTGTGTCTGTCTGTCTGTCTGTCTCTCTCTGTGTCTCTCTGTCTCTGTCTCTCTCTCTCTTTCTCTCGCTCTCGCTCTCTCTCTCCCCATCCAGTCCCCATATGGTGGCATCATCCACCATGCTGTGATAACCAGGAGACCCTCATCAGACACAGTATAATACCACTTATATTTTTCCAGACATTACAGTAGGGCCAACTGAATACCTTTATAATTGTCTAGCCTCATCAGACTTAGACAGGAGGAATAACAATTACTCTTATGAAGACTTAGCCTCCTGGGATTTTATGCTGCAGGATGGGTAAAAGAAAGCATTGGGGAATCCTGGAGAGGTAGAGCTTGAAAATATGAGTCTCATTTTGGATATTTTAATTTTCAGGTGGTCATCAGACACCCAGTTAGAGAGAGAAAGTGTCTACACTACAAATGTGCCCATGACTTGTACCGCTGTTTAATACTATAACTCAACCCATGAACTGGGTCATTCATAAGCAGACCGACGGGCAGGTAGGCAGGTAGGAGACAGATTCTTTTATTCACAGTAAGAGGTTAGGAGTTCAAGATGACCATTGGCTCCTTGCTCCAGGTCCCCTTACTCCATGGCATCTGATGAACAATTTCAAAAATACTTTCGACCATTAAAGAACACTGAAAAATCCCAGTCCTACCTCACAGAGCTTCTGTGAGAAGAAAAGGAAACAAGTCTGGTCTCTCTTTCCCTCTCTCTGTTTTCTTCCTTTGCTGTCTTCTCTGTTGGGACTGAATCAGTCATTGGTGTAAGACTAGTTAGTTATTAGTATCATGCAACCAAATATCAGATAAAAACAATTATCATGGAGCTTTAAAACACTTTTTTTGTTTGTCACTTGGCACCTGTGGTGGTTTCAATAAGAATGGGCCCCAAAGACTCATATATTTGAATGTCTAATCCCTAGTTAGGTGAATGTCTGAACAGGATTCGGAGGTATGACCTTGTTGGAGAAAGTGAGTCACTGGGGATGAGCTGTGAGGTTTTCAAAGTCCACACCATGCCCATAGTGCCTCTTGCTGTCTCACTCGCTCTCCCCCTACCCCAAATGCTCTCACTCTTGTTCTTGCTCTTCTGCTCCAGTGACTGTCTGCATGTCTCCATGCTCCCCACCATGATGATAATGGACTAAGCCTCTGAAACGGTAGGCAAGCTCCCAATTAAATGCTTTCTCTTATAAGCATTGCTGTGATCATGGAGTCTCTTCACAGCAGTACAGCTGTGACAAAGACAGTACCTTCTATCAAATGGTATCTATTTCAATTTACCTACGTCTTTATCTACCTACCTGTTCACTTGTCTATCTACAAAGTGTATATCATAATTTCAGATCAAACAATGATCTGAAAAACAAAACAACAAAACCCTCTATAATTGTGATCTCTCCTCCCCAGATATTGCTTTGCTTTTCTCTTCGTCGGAGCAGATGGGGCAGAAGCAATATCTCCTTTGCCACTTGTCTCTAGTTTCCAGCCTTCTGCTTATCTAGGGCTACCCAACCCAGCACAGAACACAATTAAATGACTTCCTACAGAAGGCATCTGGAGTGCTTGGCCCTTCATGAGAGAGGATGCAGACCTTAGGCAGTTGGAAACACTTTTCAATCAATACAGTCTGGGCAGGGGTCATTCAGGCTCTGCTTATACCCTGTAGAGCTCTTCAGAGGCTGACCTCATCATGTTGACCCAAAGACTGCCTGACATCAGGAGGATCAGGAAGGGAATGGAAGGGAAAGAGAGAGGCTCTCATTAATCTTTGTGAGTGGATCAGGACGCAGTGATTTCCTGAAGCAGCCCTGGCATCTGGCACCCTGCTATTGTGTAGCAGAAGGTGGTGTGGGTTGAAAAGTCTCTTCTGTTTCTCCTTCTTGATTTCTCAAAATACAATTATTGCTGTTCTTATTCATTTATTCATTCATTGAGCACTGAGCAAGAAAATAAATGTCCTGGGCTTACTAAGAGTAATATCATATTCAGTATTGCCTCTATTATAATGGGCTGTCCACTATGGCTCATTGTAGGACAATAGTGCCTAGCAAAGTGCTCCAACTGTGGCTGATACCCCTTAAAAGTGACTTATTTGATGTAATTCCTAAAGAAGAGTGGAAATTTATTAATGAAAGAATAGATTAGTAAACACATGGAAGAATGAATGCATGTCTTCGTGAGTAAGAAAATGACTGAGAAAAATTCATCAATGAATGAATTAATATGAATGAAAATGACAGCTGCTCAAATTATATGAGTAGAGGATAGGATAGCCTCAAGCCAGAGACCTTAAACCTTCCCTCTTCTGCTGTAATTAGTACCTTCTCCCTTCCCAGAGTTCATAGCCCATTTGCAAAGATGGTGACTCCATAATTTCTGAGTCCATAGAACAGAGCTCTCACAGGGCTTGGTGTACAGTGAGAAAGGCTAGAAATAACCCAGGGCTTCTTTCTGGCTAAACAGACGAAAGTGGAATCCCAACTCTGCCACACACTAGCTGCGCAGCATGACCAGTCCCAGGAGCCCAGTAGTCTGCACTTGCTCCTCTGTGAGATGACGGTGAGGACAGTCTCAGTGAGGACCAATGTGGATCCTAGTAGCTCCTTAGCCATCAAACACAATGCAAAGGCAGAGTTACAGGAACAAAGTCAGCAGGCAGAGGAGCAAGACAAAGGGCAAGCCAGCCTAAAGACAAGTTTAATCAGTGTCCACAAGCTGAAGACGTTCCATAGAAAAGGACCAAGTTTCCTGATGCAGCAGCAGGGTGGGTTCCCGTCTGCCCTATCCCTTAACTATCTTACCATCCTGTGCTGTCTTCCTACATCTTACTCCCTGACTTATCAGAAAGTCTACCATGCACTCTTTCTCCCACCATGGAGGAATTGTGGTTGGCTGGGGACTAAAGAGGAAGGTTGGTTTCTATCCTGAAGCTTTGAAAAACACTGAGCATATTAGACACACCCTTATAGGAGCTAATGCTTACGTCTTGGGAAGGACAGTGGTAATGTCTGTGAAAACCTTTCCCCAGGAGTGATACAGTGATTACCAGCCAGTCTACACTGTGATGCCTTGACCATATTCTATAGACAAGACACTATTGCTTTGAATCCTAGTTGAACTGATGAAGCACTGGTCCCTTCCTTGGGTCGGGGAGTGGGCAAAATCCTCAGAGGGCCACTGAGGACTAAACCTTGTATTAAGATTATTTCCCCAAAATGACAGGTGTCAGTGTCTCCCCACTCTTCCCTACAGGATATGTGCTCACTTTCAGCTCCTGGGACCTGTAGGGATCAGACTGCACCATAGGTGAGCAATCTACTCCCTTGAGCCTCACTTTGTCAGTATGTCCTGAGGTGACCTCCCCACCCCACACCCCTCTTTTCTCCTCCTGGATAGGACAGCTCCGATGAGAACCACTTGTGATTGATCAAAGTATCTTCACAAGGCATGGTTGTCCCCAGGGAACGATGTGTGGACAGAGGCCAACTCTACCCATCTTGCGGGAGCTAACACTCCAGCCCATTTCCATATGTCTCTGAAGCCCCTGGGTCAACCAGGCCTACACTGCCTGCTCTGATCTCAGTGTTGGGAGACACACTCTAATGGCTGACACGTACCAGAAAGCAAAAGAGATGTGACATTGCCTTCTACACACTTTGCACTCATTCAGAGAAAACCAAATCGTTTCACAAGTAAACATTTAAAACTCCAGTAAGATTGGAGAAGTCCCGTGAGAGGTGGCATTGATTCCATCTTAGTTAGTATATCAATTCGAGTCAAGGTCTAAAGGTCAACTGAAGCAAAGCAAAAATAAAGAAAGGACTGGTCTATCTACGGGAACCCCATGCAGGGAAACATTGATTCTTAAGGGAACAGCGGTTCTGAGGAGATGGTAGGGGATTGTGGCTCAGGGGAGGGAGGGAGAGCCCAGCTGCGCCAGGTATCTGTGGGATAATATGCCAAACCATGTCTCCTCATGAATAAAAAACTCAAAAAAAATGTCATTTTCCTTATGTATTTAGAGAAAAAGAAGAACTGATGTATTTGTCTAGAGACAACAGGGTTAAAATCAGATGGCCACATTTATCTCCTAGAATCAATCTTTTCTAAGCTGTTTCAGCACAGAACCCAACCTCCCCACCTGTACAATGGGAGTAATTTTTCTTATACTGTAATGACATTCACCCAATGGAAGGGTAGAGAGCTCAAAGACATTCAAAAAGTTTCTACTTTAAATCCTCCATGTCTACATCTAAAAAAAACTCAAATTTCTCATGGGAGCATTTCTCCCTGACCCCTCCCCACCCCCAACACACACACACACTGCCTCCAGCCGCAGTCCCTACGCAGCTATTGTTCCTGCCGTGGTCATCTGGACTACACATATCAAGCTCTGTTTTCCTCCAATCAAAGAGTGATTTCAGAACCATTTGCCCATCCCCCTCCATTTCTCAGCACCGCAATCACAGAAATACCAGGCTGTGTAGCACAGTGCTGATCCACCTCAAAGATTTGTGTTCAATTACTCCCAGAATTGTTCCTCTCTCACCTATGGTGCCCCAGCATCTAATCACAGGACAATGGGCTACCGTGCAGAAATTTATCACTGAGTGCAAAGAAAATTCACCAGGAAGGCTGTGCTCTTGATGCAGAGGGAACACCACTGGACCCCAAGGTGGAAGGACCTTATTACCAAATTTCTCATACTGAGTCGCAGACCCAGACATCTATTCCCATAAACATCCACCAATACAAGCCTCTGCCAGCAACTGTGCTTGGAACTAGGAATTAGAAGTCTATGAAGGTGTTCGCCATGGTTTGCTCATAGTCCTCCCTCTCCAGGGACAATGCTTCTGGGGGTTCACGTCTGCCTTTGTTTTTGTTCAGAGATACAGGGACAAGCAAGCCAACGGACTCAGTACAATACAGCAAGCATTACAAAAGACGTGAGCACAGAGCACCCTGAAAGAGCAGGGTCACGGGACAGGAGCAGTGTGAGCACCACAGAATTAGCTCAGTTAGGCAGTGTGGAAAAGCCCAGAGCCCAGGCAGGAGATGTTTTATTCATATAAGATGCTGCTATGCACCAGGGCTAGGGTGAATGTGTCTTTATGGTCTATAAAGGTAAGGGAAATGAGGTTAGAGGGAGCCCACGCACATGGCTGACAGAGTCATCAGAGATCCTGTAAGAGTTCAGTCAGTGTCTGTGTGAGGTGACTTCATGATAGCTATTTCTCTGACACTGTGTTGACATAGATACTCAGGGTGCCAACCCCAGCTGAAAGAACAGAGTGGTTGTTCCCAGTGAAGGGCAGCCTTGGGAAAACGGTATGGTTCCAGAATGGAGGGAGCTATGGCTACTGCTCAACCAAGTAGCCTGGGGGTCAATGCCCTATGACTGGTCCTCCTGTTTCTCATTATTACAGGGTAGCATGTCTGAGTGGAATGTGCGGGGATGAAAAGATGTGACACGGGCTTAGTCATCTTCTCTTTCCTTTGCTCAAAGGATCTTGTACTTGGCATGACTACCAGGAACAAGAAGAGTCCGGGTTACACAGATCCTTAGCAAGAACGAGCTGGGCCACCGCGGAGGCCCCCTCTTTCTGTTCCAGCACTGTAGGAAGAATCCTAGGATTAGAGCCACCTACAAATAAAACTGGCCTGCAGCTGTTAAGTTTCACCGTGTGTCTAGAACAGGGTATCTGACATCATTTGCCTCTGTTTCCCTATCTAAAAATGCAAATAAGAAAGCCAGCCCAATGAGTGAGAGAGATGGCTAAGATTGCACAGATTCTACAGAACACCTCACAGACAGCCTTTTTAGTTGCTGTTTTGTGTTGTAAGCATAATAGAGACCTACTGTAACCTCCTCCAATCCCTGAAGGCCCCTTCCCTTCCTTTCTGCTTTCCACGTCTGCCCAGCCCCTACCCCTTTTCTATCACACTTGCCAACGCTTCTTATAGGAATAAAACTCACACTAATAAGCAATTAGTGAGGTCATTGTCACACAGAGAGCAGCCAAGGTGCTCTGAGAGGGACGGTAGCTCATAATGTTTAATTTTATTTCCAGCAAGGTATTGACCATCTCATTATTGGCAAACCCAGGCCCACAGACTCCATCTGTCTCCCACTGACGTCTGCTGCTGATTTGCTGGCAGCACTTCAAGGGGCTCCACTGATTTGAAAACACAAAGCTCCCGAAACCAGAGCTTAATTTTTCTAACAGGTGATAACTGTGCTTAACTCTAATTTGGCATGAAAAGACTCTGATGGCTTCAGAGAGAGCTGGGCGTTGTTAGCATGAATTACGGCTCATGGGCCTCGGGGTTCAACACCTATAGAAGGTTCAACAGCTATGAAAGGACTGGATGCGATCAGGTTTCAGTGGAGTGGCAGGCAGTGTGCAGAACACAGATACCAGAGACACTCTGTTGGGGGAAAACCCTGAGACATTCATTGATTGCTCAAAGCTAAAAGCCGAGCTGCCCTTTTAATAATAAACAGATTTCAGGTATATCACATGCCCTACAAGCCACCAGGTTCAAAATATATAATTTGGCATCCTTGTAGCAGATTTACCACCACAAATTAGCTTTTGGAATATTTCCATCACCCCCATAAGCTACTTCATGCTCCAGTATCTCCCTGCTCACACACACACACACACACACACACACCTTCCCAAGCAACTGCTTAGCAACTTTCTCCATAGCTTCCCAGGCAACTGCTCGTCTACTTGTACCTTTCCTTGACATTTCCCAGCAGCAGCGGTTTACACAGCCCTGTTGCCTGGCTGCTTTCTTTCACACAATAAAATGTTTTGAGGTTGATGGTGTGGCAGCCTGGGTATGAACTCGTTTGTTTTATTGCAAACTAGCCGCCCGTTGCACGAGTACACCCGAATGTGTCCTCACACCAACTGATAGGCGTTTAAGTCGTTTCCCCGTTCGGCTCATGTAACTCATAGAGCTAAGAACACTGGTGCATGGGTCTTTAGACGTTTGCATTCCTCTCAGGTGGACCTAAGGGTGAGGTGTTCTGCTAGTATAGTTGATTTGTATTTCACTTTAAAAAAAAAAAAACAAAACAAAACAAAACCTGTCTCCAGCTCCTGAGGCTTCCAAAGGTGCTCATTTCCTCTTTGCTCCCCCCACAAAACGTGCCTGTGGCTCAGACATGAGACGCATGCCCGTGCACACCTCTCTCTACAGCCTAGGATGAGAAACACAAACATGAGTTGCTCCTCTCGCCTGACTGCACTCATCCTGCAAGAGACGTGAAGGCTTTGAGCCACAAAGTGCGCCTGCCAGGGAAGAAAGCAAGGCTTTTTTCCCCTTTCTTCTCTTTCTAGGCTTTATGGCTCAGAGAAAAGAAAATACTAGCCGTTTATAGGAAGAGCAGGACATACTGTTGCTTCTAAAGATTGCCTTGGATTATGGATCACTAGCTAAACACTATTTTTTAATGTCCCGAGGAAAGTTAGCTATCATGTAGTTATGATTTAATTGATGACAGAGCTTGGATGCCTACCAAGGGCTGAGCACAGAAAGTTGGATGTAGGCAAAAAGTCCAAGTGTATAACTAGTCGAGATGATGACTTGAGCCTATAGCTTGCAACTATGTTGTAAGTTTTGGTGCAGAAGAAAAAGATTTTTAGGTCTTTTCTCTCCTTTTCTCCCAGCAATCCTGTTGACTAAGCTTGGGATACAACAGAAACAGAAAGGGAAACTTGAACTTGATTCTGCCCCGTATTTACAGTTCCTCTAGTTATGAACAACAGATAGATCCTGGTGCACTGAACTTGCAAGACAAAAATCCTGAAGACACATACAAAATGCTACCACATCAGGGAAGGGCTGAGGAGGAGGTTCCACGAGTGTGTGCTCCTCCTGCATCTCTATATTTGAAAGAGAGTAGAATTAATTTCCATTGTACCCCAAGCCCACAGGACAACCACAGAGATATGACTGTTATATACCTGAGAGCTGTGAAATGTGTGGGCCAGAGCAATGAAGTTCAGGGTCTAATCTAGGATGTGCCACACATCAGCAATAATTGGTGCTGGCCAGAGATCCGCCCACCACGGTGCAGTGAAAAGTGGGCTGTGGCTAGCCAGTGGTGCGAATAAATGTCTAACATACAATTCAGAGTATAATGGGGGAGGGTAAAATTTGTGTGTAGCTATACAAGTTCCATATATCTCACTATTATAAGAAATTTATAGAATGTAACTTGCACATAATAATGAAATATGCAGTGTGTTTTACTGTCAATGCCATATAGCTAATTGATTCCCCCAGAGTGACTTCATTGATCAGTGCTGAACTCATATCCTTAGCAAATCTATGGTTACAACTGACAAATGGCTATAGATAACTCTGACATCAATATTTCCTTTCCAATACAAAGGAAAGGGATTTTTCCTTTATGTTAATAAATAAATCAACAACAAAACAACAGACATATGTCAGAAGCTCCCTTGTTCATTGCAGAATAAACAAATCTTCATTGAATTAGTTAACAGTTTGAACACTCTGAGACTATCTTTGGTGATATCCACATGATGACACATTTGAAAATTAAGACCGCTTCATGAATGGTTCCTCCACTATTTTCTTGGTGTGCAGTGTTAAGCAAACCAAGTCCTGATTTGGAGCATGTGCATTTCTGTGTAAATTTCCCACCCTGACCCATGTCAGGATGCTAACTTGGTATCACTAAATACAGAGTCATGAAGGGGCAAGATTCCATCTCCAAGAAATGAGATGAACATGCCATCTAGACAGCGCTTAATTTCTAGATGGTCTAGTTCTTGATGCACTTTGTGTATTGACCAACTTTGCTTTCACTATAATTTAATCAGTTATAAGTTTATACAATTTACTTTCTACGCAGTTATACTTAAAAGCTAGCATGCAAGACTCTTGCATTTTAACATGGAACTCAGCTCTGCGGTGCAGGGATAAGCCAGCTTCCACACACAAGTGCCATCTCTGGGGTAACTAGCAGGCGCCCCCATGCTTGCCTTCTTCCCTTCCATGTAGGTCTGACATAAAGTGTCTCTTTGATGACTGGATCTCTGCCATGCCCTGAGGACTTTACCTAGACATTACCAGTCGCTACTTTGAAGTTTGAGCTTCAGGAATCCCTGGGTTCAAACCATCTGAGTTCTTTTTTTTTTAAGACTTATTTATTTATTTATTTATTTATTTATTTATTTATTTATTTATTATATGTAAGTACACTGTAGCTGTCTTCAGACACACCAGAAGAAGGCGTCAGATCTCGTTATGGATGGTTGTAAGCCACCATGTGGTTGCTGGGATTTGAACTTCGGACCTTTGGAAGAGCAGTCAGGTGCTCTTACCCACTGAGCCATCTCACCAGCCCACATCTGAGTTCTTTATTAACAGCTTGATAATGAAGCTCTGTAGAAGCAAGCATAGCATCAGTCAAAGGCTGCTCTGCCATTCTTATGCTTTTGTGATAGTACCATGGAGGATGGCACATGCCACCCCCTGGCTCTCTGGTGCCTCTGGAATCCTATACACTATATATTCCAGGTGAGATAGGACATCCCAGAAGGGGTAAAATAACAAAGCCAAGTAGGTGAATATGTTCTACAAGACAAAGCCGAGAAAAAGACAATGTTGGAAACTTTGCTTTTAAATGAGAAGAATGGTTGTTCGAAAGATGTGAACTCTGGGGACAGATTTGGGAAGGAAAATACAGGAGAGTGCGTCAGAGTCTCCTCGATGGCTGATGTCACTAAAAGAGAGCACTCCCTTGCTCTGCCCTCACCTCAGTTCTTGTCACTTCTTGCCTTGGGTTGTCACAGTTGTCTCAACACTTACTTTATCATCTGTCTCATTGGCTTTCTATTAATATAACAAAATACCCGCCACACAATTGCATACAATTTTCAAAGGCAAGTTCATTGAGCTCACAGGTATGAAGGCTATGAAGTCCAAAACCATAGTGCTGTATCTAGTGAGGGCATTCTTGCTACCTCACAGCATCGGAGAGACCATCACATGGCAAGACAGAGCAAGTGTGCTGGGTCTCTCTCTCTCCTTATGAAGTCACTAATTTCATCATGTAGTCTCATGGTCATTGCCTAAGCCAAAGGTTCTACCTTCAAATGCCACTATCATGTAAATCTAGGGGGTCAACATTCCAACACTTGAACACTGGGGTGCATATTCACACAATAAGTTTCTCCAATGAGCATCTGTTCTTCAGAAAGCAACCATGTGGATCGTCTGGATACACGATTGATATTCTGTGCCTTGGTCTCGATGCTGCATGGACTGATCGATTCCTTCCAACTCTACCTGGGTATCTGGTGCTGTCTGTCATCTTTACACCTTTCCTGAGGTTTCCCCAGAGTGCCTCATCATCTTCCAATGTGTCCTCACATCTCTGGCCATTCTGCTCTTTACTCTATGGACAAAGGTCCCTTCTGCTTCACTTCAGAGATGTCTGTCTTTGTTCTGATCACTGTTACAGTCTAGGCACTAACAATTCCTGCCTCACAAGACAAACTGAAGAGGACAGAGGGTTTTGAATTGACTTTGATAAAGATGGCAAATCTAACTTTTTATTGAGAACTTACTCCATTCCAAGCATTTTGCATTCATTATCTCATTTAATGCCAACGGTGTTCTTAAAAATATAGCAAAGGCTGAACACTCCCGGTGCCAAACGATGCTATTAAAAAGCCCCAGAGAGCGCAAATGAGGGGACATATTATAATGATCAGCTTCAACTCTGCCTTTCCAGGTCTGATTGCCTTTTGATGAACGCTTTGAAAACTAGGGTTGCCAGACGCATGATAAGATGGATCTGCTTGCCAAGCTCATGAGAACCAACATGGGGAAAGGAGCTGGTTCAAAGAAAGACATACAAATTCCAGGGTGACTCTGGGATCCTGGCCACCGTCCATCTCCATGAAATGTGTTACCTCTCTAGGCTTCTTTTTCCTCCATCTGTAAAGTGAAAAACTGCGGCTTAACAAGTAATGCTGTGAATAAGAATAATCGAGACAAGTGGCAGATGCACACGTAGTAAGACAGTGTAAACTGCCTTCCACGGGTCAATGTGTACCTTAACTTTTGTTGCAGGGACCCACTCTAAACCCATACCTCCTCCTTCAGACCGTGTGATGTTGGGCAGAATTGTATTAAAGCACTTCTCTATCACTTCATCCTAGTCATCTGCTGTCCCTATGAGTGAGTCCCCATTCTCAGAGCTAGGGACATGGGCACGCATTAAATGTCATCTTTTCACTGAATGATAAGGGTAGTTGACTTAAGCTCTCTCAACACTCAGTCGCTGAGAGGCTAAAAGAAGATGAGTCTGGAACAAGAACGCGTGTGTGTTAAATGTTAATCCATGGATCTTGTAGCAATTGTGGGGAAACTCAGACTGTGATTTGTACTCATTTCTCTGCTTCTAGAAAGACACTGGGAAAGCCAGATGTACCTTGGATAGGCCGGTTCTTCACAATGGCTGCTATGGAGGCATGAAGTTCTGGCTAAGGAGAGCGAATGGAGCTCAGAGTGCCAGGGCCTAGGCTGTGGAAGGCCTGTGCACTGTGGTCAGGTGTCCCCCAGGTGGTGGAAATGCCAAGTTTTAGAGTGAGAACCCTGAGCAACTCACGCTACATGGATCTACATGAGATGTGGATAAGAAGTGAGGCGAGCTGTTCTGTGAAGGGGAGAGGATCCCACAGTGAGTGCCAGAGACCCCCAAGGAGAGGAGGTAAACTGAGGCAAGCAGCTGCTGTTGGAGCTTTTCCTTTCCCTCCCCAGCCTTGGTTTCCTTCCTTCCTTTGGACTCTGTGGAGTCAGAAAGTGCTGTATTGAGGGACAGAGGGAAATCCGTGCTCTATGTGTCTTTCCCTGGAAGTCTCTCCTGCTCTCTCAGCATCTCCCAGCACTTGTATACACCACAGGTCAGGTGTGCCACTTTTTCTTGGGGGTGGGGGGGGGGGGCTTACTGTGATAGCTCACTAGGTACAAATCAGGGAGCTTTTAGGGGCTCTTTTAAAGGTATTTTTTAAGGCACATATTGTCTTTCTCCATATTTTCTACCATGAACATAGAATTGGGGGGGGGCATGACCATCTAGAGAATAGCTTCTACTCTGAACATATCTGGGTGCCTATGAACATGGTAGCCTCAGCTGTGACTGTGTGCTGTTGTGCTCTTGCACACACTAGTGGTTCACTTGCTACTCCATCCCCTGACAGTCAAGAGCAAGAGACAGGAGAGAGAGGAGGAAGCATTCCTCGGCACACGCCATAGCCTTCTCTTTGCCTTGGTTCATTTCTCTTTTCGCTGAATCAAAAATTAAACAAGAAGAGGAAAAGGAGGTGGGGAAAGACAATATTGGTTTTCTTGAAACCGGCAATGAAGGATTCAACAGGCCTTCCTAATTTTCTAAGTTGGTTTATTAGGGGTTTTTCTTGTCTTTCTCTCACATCATGAGAGTTACACTGAGGGACATTCACATAAAAGACACCAGAAGGTTTGATTAGAAGGATCATGGAAGACAGCGGGCAGCCCTCCCTCTGCCAGCGCCTGGTTTAGTTGACAGCTCATTTCCCTTCTCATTTGTAACATCAGACCTGAGAAAGTACACACACACACACACACACACACACACACACACTTTTCCCCAGCCTTAGGCTCTGAGAATCTGAGAATCAATCTTTCAGGGCCTAACTCCAGGAAGGGAAGAGCTAAGTTCAAACACCTCTGCTTTATCCAAAAGCAGAATTGTTCCAGTCTAAAATATTCTAAACCTCCTCTTTGCCTTAGCAAACAGGAATTAGGAGAGGTTCCTGTCCAAATCTGTTTATTTTCTCCTGGACAAACATTTCCTCTCCTGCCGTTCTGTACGAGAAGACAGCAAAAGGCCCTAATATTAGGAATCGCGGAAGTTAGGGTGGACGTTACATTTATAAAGAATGACTTATGCAGGTGAAAATCACTAAGAACTAAGGCCTGATTCATTTCACAGAGAACACGGAGATCCCTCTGAGTCAGGGGAGCTAGAGGAGGCATATTTGTAAGTCCAGAGAAAGAGCTACTTCCTGAGCACAAGGCAACACTTAATCCGGGCTTCTTTGTTTCTGACCCATGTCATTTTATATCCTCAGCAAATGAGTGCGGAAAGAGCTTACGTAGCATAACCCTCTTCTCTCCATGGAAAGATGATGTCTAATACATTTCATTGGTACCACAATAGATGTTTATTGTTTAAGGCCCTAGGCTGATAGTTTGTTAGAGCCCCCGTGAATGGGCTCAGACAAGAGGTAATCCAATATTCATCTTAGTCACTAGTCGGGAAATATTTGGCTGGAGGAGGGCACTGCGTTTGCTTCCCACTTCAGTTCAGCTGAGAAAAATCTTCGGACCCAGAGGTGCTGTCCACCCTTAACTCTGAGTCAGACAGGAGAAGGGTCAGGTTGGGGATAGGGGTGGGATCTTGGGAATCGTGACAGTCATCACCACAAAGAGCAAGCAGCACCCCAGCTGACAGACAACACACTGCACATTCGCCTGTAGAGAAGGTTCCTAGAGAGGCCAGATGACTGAGAGGACTCTGGGGAATCTGAGGTGGGGAAAGCGAGTAGAAGAAAGATGGATTCACAGCCAGAGATGTTAAAGGCTGCTTCCAGTCACCATCTTTAGGGTCACCAAGAGGCCCCACTTCCCTGACATGTGGCTTGTAAAATGAAATAATGACTGGGAAGTTTGTAGGGGAGCTTTGAACAGAGAGGGATTGGTGTCAAGATATTCAAAGGAGCCTTTCAGTCTGAATGAATGGTCAAGGAAGCTTCGATAAGCTAGGGACTCTTGAACTAACAAACTGTTACTTTACATCTCTTAGCACACGGTGGTGGGACTTTGTCTACCTCATTCAGCAGCTTAGGAATCAGGATTCTTACTCTCCTGTGCTTAAAGCCGAGGCAGGAGCATGGCTTCATGTGGACAAGATTAATAGCTATTTATCATAAATCACACAATTAGCCCCATTCCCTGGTTTTCTTTGCTTGGTTGGTTGCTTGAGACAGAGTCTCTCTATGTATCCCCAGTTGTCCTGGAGCTCACTATATAGACTAGGTTGGTGTCGGACTCACAGAAATCCGCCTGCTTCTGCTTCTGCCTCCTGAGTGCTTAAGCATTTGCCCCCACACCTGGCCCACCTCCTGGCTTTATAGGTAAGGTAACAGGACACAGAATTCTGGAACTATTTCATTGAGATGGCAAAGGTCAGTAGAATAGTTAGGGCTCTAGCCTGTGTCACACAACTAATCTCTCACTCGCTTTTAGCTGGCTGTTCCTAGAGCCACAGTCCAGACAGTCAGTGTAATCAGCATAGATGGGAAGTGCTGGACCACTGATTAACACCCCCAAACTTGAAGCTGCTGCAAAATAGGAAGGAATTTAGCTTATAGTGATGTAATTTATTCACACTTTCTGATCTAGCTCTATTCCTAGGTAGATCAGGGACTGCTCCCATCTTTGGTGGATTATGACTTCACAAAGGTCCTAAAACAACTCTCCCACCTCTCCACCCCACCCCAACCCCACCATCCAGTCCTTTGAATGTTAGAGTTTTCAAGGGGAGAGGTATCTAACTATAGGACTATAGCAATTCACTTTTTTTGAGCTGGACAATGCAAGCGTGTGGACATGTGAGGCACCTGGAGCCTGGCGAATGACATCCCAAAGGCTGAGATTAGAACAAATGCCCAAGAGAACACCAATAACTTTCTGTGTTTAGATGGAGCTGTGCATAGGAGTTTGTACTTGCAAGAGTTCACACATACCTCTGTTACTGCCTAGAGACCCAATGGAAAGAACAAAAGAATCATTTAGCTCTTAGAGAAGTTTCCAGCAACTACTGAGGTGACTCTTTCAAGGGAGCTGGAAGCATGGGCACTGGGTTATCATAAGGATCACACTGGCATCTCATATGCAAGAGCTGGAGGTTAGAGAGGCAGGCTGCTCTGTTCTGCTGGACCCTGGTGAAAACCTAGTGGGACTTGAACTCACAGGTACAGAAGATAAAGATGATTGTGAAATGGGTAATAGAAGATCCTAACTGATCTTATGATCTGATGAGACCCTTGTGTTACTCGAGTGTAATGTTCACTCCTCAGTCCCTGCAGTGTAAGCACTATGTGGAGCAGATGAACTAAAATTCCCACAAATGTCTCCACATCCTGGAACTTCCCCTCACTGTGCAATTTCTACCCTTCGGGCAACTGGAGACTCTAGCTGCTTCATCCTGAGTGAGGTAACACAATCACAAAGGAACTCACACAATATGTACTCACTGATAAGTGGATACTAGCCCAAAACCTAGGATACCCACGATATAAGATACAATTTCCTAAACACATGAAACTCAAGAAAAATGAAGACTGAAGTGTGGACACTATGCCCCTCCTTAGAAGTGGGAACAAAACACCCATGGAAGGAGTTACAGAAACAAAGTATGGAGCTGAGATGAAAGGATGGACCATGTAGAGACTGCCATATCCAGGGATCCACCCCATAATCAGCTTCCAAATGCTGACACCATTGCATACACTAGCAAGATTTTACTGAAAGGACCCAGATGTAGCTGTCTCTTGTGAGACTATGCCGGGGCCTAGCAAACACAGAAGTGGATGCTCACAGTCAGCTAATGGATGGATCACAGGGCTCCCAATGGAGGAGCTAGAGAAAGTACAAGATACTCAGCACAATACATGAGACTCCCCCAACTGTGAGGGCCCATTTCTACACACAACATGTGATCGGCTCAATTCTCCAGCAGTTCCAGCTGTGCCTGCAGCTGTGCCCGAGTTTTGGCTCTGACCTGGCCACATGGAAGAAGCATCCAACCTTGAAGGTTGAAGTTTCAGTTCAGTCCCAGAAGACTGCCTCATTTCATGATCTTCTGGTTTAACCAGCTATAAATTGGGGCTCCCAGGATGCCTCCTCTGGGTTCAGTTCACCTACTACACCAGCTCACAGAACTCATGGAAGCACCTTACATGCATATGTCCATTTATAGCAAAGGATATTTTCAAGACTACATAGAGTCAGAAAAAGGTGTATGTGGGTTTGGATATAGAATAAATCGTCTCATGCACAGCAGCTCCCATTTTGTGGAGCTGGGATGTGCTACGCATCAGGCACCGGGTTATGTCCTATTTACCAACCTGTACACTCTCTGAACCATATCACTAGTGTTTGTGGAAATTTCATTGCTTAGGCATAAAGGCCTGGATGGTGGCCATTTTTAATCTGTTGAGTTTTCAGGCCCTTTTCTTCCCAGGTTGAGAATTGGAGATATGACTTCCAATCCTTCAGTCATATTGTTGGTTCCCTTGGCAACAAGCCCCATGCCCTATTTGGTGGTCATCTAAACTAGAAACGTTCCAAAGCCACTTACTTCATTAACATGAAGCCTTGTGATAAAAAACAAAGACACCACCCTAGAAGCACACCCTTCCCAGATGAGCTTTCAGATGAGGGCCCAGCTCTAGCTCACACCCTGGATACAGCCTCAAAGGGGAAAGCCTGGGCTGCTGACTGCATTTTTTTTGAGACAGGGTTTCTCTGTGTATCCCTAGCTGTCCTGGAACTCACTCTGTAGACCAGGCTGGCCTCGAACTCAGAAATCTGCCTGCCTCTGCCTCCCAAGTGCTGGGATTAAAGGCGTGTGCCACCACTACCCGGCTTGCTGACTGCACTCTTTATGATCTCCGTTTGTGGTAATGCTCTTTTGTGGTTACTAAGGACTAGTACAGTAGGCAATTCCTAAGGAGGAAACAAAATATTATGTGAGCTCACTAAAGCTTATGAATAGCAATGGAAAAATCTTGACAACAATGATATCCAGGAAGGGCCCCTGGCTGACATGAGCAAGAGACCGTGCTGCACATCAGGATTTTGCAGAAAGAGTAAACTTTCTCATGCAGTCAATGAGCCAGAAGCCAAGAAGAACCTCCCCTTGGCATCCCCAGTGGTTTGGTGGCACAGAAGGGAGAGGGGAAACGCTGTTTGATTATTGGGTAATAAGATGGAAGGGGATCTTAAGATGTCAAGTAGTGTTAAACCCAACAGACGTAGGTCGGTCTCTCTGAGTCCAAGGCCAGCCTTATTCTAGGGCATCCAGGGCTGCATAGAAAGACTTTGTCTCTAAGGAAAACACAAATAATAAAAATCAAAAGTCATTGGCCCAGTGAGCTGGCTTTTATGCATCTCATCTTGAAAAGCTGGATTCCAGTTGTCTTTGAGAAGATTCTGAAAGCTTTCCTGGAAAGTTAGCTTGAACACTTTAATTTAGAGAATTTCTCTCTGGGTGTTTGCAAGTCCTAGCCAATTTCAACAGTGAGAGACTTGACATGTTGCCTGAAGAAAGGGAAAACCCTTGGGTAATTCTAAGAAAGAAAATCTCATGGACTTCCCAAGGGAATAGAAAGACTCCGGTGGGGTAGAGTATTTGTTAGGTGGTGAAAGACCAGAGTAAGGAAATGGCCATGATTACTCAGCACACTGCAATGACCTATAATGACAGCGAATGTAACAGCAGCTGAAGATCGCCTACATATGACACTGGGCTGTACAGGGGCTCCATCTTAGGGAACATAAGCCACTGTGTGTGTAGTGCGTGCAATGAGGGCAGTCCAAATGTGTCAGTGTTCAGAGCTGGGTGATTAGATGAGGCACTGTGTGCAATTACCTAGAATGCAAAGAAGGCAGTCCAGGATGGTCAGTGATCATCCCCAGGTGGAGGGGGATGCACACTCTGTATGCAGTTCCTCTTGGTGCAGTGAGCAGAGCACCTGCCATGCAAATGACAGCATCTTGGTAGTAAAATGGGAGCACTGATACTCTCTCTACATTGCATGCCAGTGAAGCATACAAAGAAAGACTTTGATTCCTACAAAAAAAAATGGTGTGTACCAAGGCTCTCTCATGCTCAAAGCTTTTTGAGTTATCTTGAGAGGTAGGGGTCTTATACCTCGAAAGCGTGGTGACAAAGAGTTACTGAGCACATCGTGACATGGAAAGATGGGTTCTGGTCAGATGAAGCTGTGCAGAATTTTGCTGGAACATTTGAAACCATTCAACAGACACTGGGAAGAAACCCAAAGTTAAGGACAAGGACATAAGCTTCAGCGTGGGTGTGACATTAGCTGACAAGGCCACTGTTTCTGCTGTAAAGGACACAATGGAATACAGAATTCAGTTTACCTGCAAAAATATTGAGCAATTAAGCTAGCTAACAATGATACAGTCCCTGCATCGGGAGAAAGCTCAGCTCCCATGGGAAGACCTTCCAGGGCACAGCCCCAAGGAAAGAAAAGGCTAAAATATGGAAATAATTTTACAACTCAGTTTTATTCTAGAAAAAGCTCATGTTGCCAAAAGACTTTTTTCTTTTCTTTGATTTTCTTGGTCTCAAGTTAAAAGGTGCTTTGTTTAGCATCGTTTTGTTTATAATGTAATAAGGACATAAAGTTAAAAACAATTAAAATAAAAAAAAAGAAATAGAGATAGAAACAACTCTTTAGCTAAATAAAGAGATCTGGGATGTGGCCACATATCTGGGTAACTGATACCCATAGTCCATACCTGGTTGAAGAGTCTATTATGTGAAAGGGTAACCTCCACCTCAAGGGGACAATGCACTACGATCCAACTTTAAGGAGTTTAAGGGATTAGCCACCTGACAGAGAAGGCATGACAACAGGAAGAAAGTAAGGTAGCTAATAACATTCTACCCCTCCCCCCATGGATGGGAAACAGAGTAGATAATGAATGGAAATAGCCCAAGTAACCCAGACTTGTCTGCCACAACCCACTTTTTCCAGCTGGGTCCCAGGCGAGTCCCAGATGGGTCCCAGATGGGTCCCAGGTGCCAGCTGAGCTCCAAATATTGTACACATGAGCCTACGGGAAAATTTTCACATTCAGGCCACCACAAAGTCCTCAGATTAACTACATCTTAAGATATCCCTTTCTCACTCACACGCTCAGGGCCCATGGACATGACTATTTCATTGCCTGCCACACTACATGACATGACACTGGCACATAATGAATCTACATCACAGAAGTAGCTCCTGCTAGGGTCATCCAACAGTGAAGGGGAGGGGTAGATATAAGAGAAAGAATGAAACATAAACATTGTCAAGGTTCTCCGGAGGAATAGGACTGATAAGATAAATAGAGAGGAAAAAAAAGGGCAGTTATCAGAATGGCTAGCAGGCTGTGGTCCAGGTGTTCTAACTATGATTGTCTACCAACAAAATATTTAAGAATCCAGTAGTTGCTTGGTCCATGAGGCTGGTGTCTCAGCCAGCATTCAGTGTATGCCAAATCCTGAAGAAGTAGACTCCAATGACAGTAAAGAAATGATCTGGGCTGGAGAGATGGCTCAGTGGTTAAGAGCACTGACTGCTCTTCCGAAGGTCCTGAGTTCAAATCCTAGCAACCACATGGTGGCTCACAACCATTCGTAATGAGATCTGATGCCCTCTTCTGGTGCATCTGAAGACAGCTACAGTGTACTTATGTATAATAATATATAAGTCTTTTTTAAAAAAAAAAGAAAGAAAAGAAAAGAAATGATCTTGCTAGCAAGAGCAACAACAAGTCAGCAAAGATAGGCAGGCAGGCAGGCAGGCAGGCAGACAGACAGACAGACAGACAGAGAGTTACTATACTGAACCTGGCATGGCCTTTTGAAACCTAAAACCCACCCCACGGTGACACACTTTCTCCAACAAGACCACACCTACTCCCAAAGGCCACACCTTTTTGGGGGGTGGTATTCCATCTTATAGCTTATAGTCAAGTCAGGGAAGCCAGGGCAGGAGTTTAAGGCAAGAACTAAAGCAGAACCCACAGAGAAATGTTGCTTACTGGCTTGCTCAGCTTGCTGTCTATCCTTTTTTTTCTATTGGCTATTTTCTTCATTTCAAATGTTTTCCCCTTTTCAGGTCTCCCCTTCAGAAACTCTCTACCCCATCCCCCTCCCCCTGCCTCTATGAGGGCGTTCCCCTACCCACCTCCTCCTATCTTCCTGGCATTCCCCTACACTGGGAACACCCTCAAGCCCAAGGGCCTCTTCTCCCACAGATGTCCAACAAAGCCATATATGTGGCCAGTGCCATGGGTCCTTTCACGTGTATTCTTTGGTTAGTGGTCCAGTCCCAGGGAGTTGGGGGGGCAGGGGAAGTGTTGTGTCTAGGCCACACCTTCTAATCCTTTCAAAGAGCCCCACTCCCTGGTGGCTAAGCTTTCAAAAATCTGTGACTATGAGAGCATTCGTAATGAAATCACCAAAGGCAGCAAAGCCATGTGAACTATACCCCATGCACAATGATCTAGAAGGAAGGCTCAAGAATAAAGAGGAAAACAAAGGTAGCCTAGGCAGAACTTGTTCAATGTGGAGTGGGGACGGTAGCCAGAGGGAAAGCTGGGAGGATGAGGAGTATGGGAGCAATGTGGTTTCCACAAAGTGAGAGGTGATTGCCGCAAAATTCATTGCCTGCTTCCCTGCAAGGCCTTGGCACCTCCAGCTCTTCTGCAGCATGTAGAGTCTTGTGTGTAACAACTTAGTTTAGATTTCTTCCCTGGAGAACACTTAGGGAGTCGCTGACAAGCTAATAAACCTGCAACTTAAGAATGCAGACGTAATTTATTTCACTGCTTAGGTGGGACGCACTGAGTAACCCCCATGGAGTTCAGCTGGAGCCAGTTGACTGTGGCCTTTGACGGGACTACGCTTAGCAGTAACTTTAACAGTACATCTATCTCCTCATAAGACTGTTGTAAGCTGCACCAGCCTCCTCAGTTACAGCGCCCTGCCTGTCCAAGGTCAGAGCATGCAAAATTAAATGCTTTTGAAATCCTATTGTAATATTTTCGGGGCTGTCTGAGACTTTGTTTTTATAGCTGTTTTTTGTTGTTGTGGTGGTGGTGGTGGTGGTTGGTTGATGTTTATATCTAAAATCTGAGCTCTAATGAGTGATTTAAGACAGAGAAAGGCCTAGCACGGAGAAAGCCTATTAATGACCCTGCTCTCTGAAAGGTTTTTTTTTTTTGGAGCTGAGACGAAAGGATGGGCCATCCAGAGACTGCCCCACCTGGGGATCCATTCCCATAATCAGCCACCAAACCCAGACACTATTGCATATACCAGCAAGATTTTGCTGAAAGGACCCTGATATAGCTGTCTCTTGTGAGGCTATGCCAGTGCCTGGCAAATACAGTAGATGCTCACAGTCAGCTATTGGAACACAAGGCCCCCAATGGAGGAGCTAAAGAAAGCACCCAAGGAGCTGAAGGGGTCTGCAACCCTATAGGTGGAACAACAATATGAACTAACCAGTACCTCCAGAGCTCGTGTCTCTAGGAGCATATGTAGCAGAAGATGGCCTAGTCGGCCATCACTGGGAAGAGAGGCCCCTTGGTCTTGCAAACGTTATATGCCCGAGTATAGGGAAACCCCAGGGCCAAGAAGTGGGAGTGGG